>NC_085990.1:3730000-3750000 GCF_030014385.1 Trichomycterus rosablanca | reverse complement strand
AAAACAAGCATGAACATGAATAGAAAAGATTGAGTGCACCACAATACTGCAAAATGAATTGAATTGGCTTACTGTAGATATGCCATATGTGCCATATCTTTGTTCCTGCTGGGAAATACTAAGTTTTTACTTATTTGTTAGCATAGAGGTACAAAATCAAGTGGATATATTCTGTGGTACTCGTCTTACTTTACTGTGATTTGTCAGTATGAGTAACAATATCTTAGGATCTCTATCCTACAGACTTAAACGGCCATAAGTTTCATTACTGGCCTTAATTGTGCCACAATTGAAGTGGTTATAAAGTCTTTATATTCAACCAAGCATGTATGTTAAGTTTGACTTGCTATTCTATTGCTATTCCTATTACTCACTGTCATAAGTGGTGTATTAAACAGTCTATAATGCTTAGTAACTTACTAATAAGATGTAAGCATCATGGTAAACCTCGTATATATGTGGCTAAGTTTGTCATTTACTCATTTTTCTTTAAGATGGCAGTTTGACCCAAAGTGAAGTGCCAGCAATTGAAAACTAATTATATCAATACGAGATTTCTTTGTTGGTAATAGCTGATTATTAAATTCCATCCATGCTCTTGATTGCTGTACTTAAGAGACGCTGTTTGTGAAGGTTCGGCTGATGGAGGTAGGATGGTTTGTTGGATTTGTCGCCATAGATACAGCATGTTGCTAGGCAGCAGACAGGAAGCCAAGCGAGGCAGAGCAGCAGGTCACTGTGGAAAGAAGAATCCGCAGCACCCACTCACACCTTTCATCCTTTCATCCCGGCTAATACACTCAGGAAAAAAGACAGAGAGAAAGAGAGAGCAGGGCTGAAGCATCATTACATCGCTTTAATAATATGCATAACAACCAAAAATGATGTCAGTTCTTAATAAGGAAAACACACAGATCGTGTACAGATGGGGGAAAGAATAAAAGGAAGTGTTTCAGTGTAATAAGCTAGCAAGGAGAGAAATCTCAGAGGTACTGTAGAATCTGACCCATTTTTGTTCTCTGAACATCCGATTTGGAGCAGATGTTTCAGTAGATAGGGTGTCAGGTTAGATGCTCATGGTGGAAAAACTCCAGACTGGAATACAGACTTGTCCATACTTGTCCCTAACAAGTGCATGTATTTATTTATTTATTTTTTAAGATCTTAACATCATGTTTTACACACTTTGGTTACATTAATGACAGGAACCGAAGTTATTTACTACAAAAGATTGATCGTGGACAATTTTGTATCTCCAATTCACCTCACTTGTACTTGTGTCTTTGTACTGTGGGAGGAAACCCACACAGACATGGGGAGAACATGCAAACTCCACACAGAAAGGACCCAGACTGCATCATCTAGGGGTTCAAACCCAGGACCTTCTTGCTGTGAGGTGACAGTGCTACCCACCGAGCCACCGTGCCACCCAACAAGTGCATGTAAACATATGCTGCAAATGACTTACCTTTAAAGCTGGAAGTGAGACCATCATTCATTAGCTCTACAAAGTGTAAAAACATAAATGCTTCCACTGCAGCTTGTCTTTAGTTTGTTCTGTCCGTGTTTCCAAAAAAAGGAAGAAAGACAATATATTTCATCGTTCCACACTTTATTTATCACAATTCCCTTTCTAAAGATCTTCCTGCTAAGCTGGTAAACCAAGCTCATTCAGAATTCAGCAGCCAAATTCCCCAATTCTTCTAAGCAGTGTGTCCCTATCACTCCTGTCCTCAATCAACTTTACTGGCTACCAACTTCCTCCCTTACTTTTAAAGTTCTTTATAACCTCGCTCCTACCTACCTGTGGGGCGGCACGGTGGCTCGGTGGGTAGCACTGTCACAGCAAGAAGGTCCTGGGTTTGATCCCCAGGTGGAGCAGTCCGGGTCCTTTCTGTGTGGAGTTTGCGTGTTCTCCCCGTGTCTACGTGGGTTTCCTCTGAGAGCTCCGGTTTCCTCCCACAGTCCAAAAACATGCAAGTGAGGTGAAGTGGAGATTCCAGGACTGTGTTTGATATAACCTTGTGAACTGAAGAACCTTGTGTAACTACCGTGTAAAACATGATGTTAAAAATCCCAACAAACCTACCTACATGTAGTACGCTACTGTCCCAACTTCTTTTAGATCTTCTGGCTTTGGCCTTCTAGATGCCCACTGTATTGCATCAATGGGTGGCAGGTCTTCAGTTCCACTGCCCATAAACTCTGGAACTCTCCCTCACTCTATCTTTGTGACTGTTCTTCCATCTTTCATTCAAATGTCAATTTAAAACTTTCCTTTATACTGTTCATTATTTTTCTCACTTCGTTTTCTATGTCTTAGTTTGCTTTGTTTTTTTCTCTAGTAATTCCCTTTTTAGTGAAGTGTCCTTGGGTATATGAAAGGTGTCCTTATAATTTGAACTTATTATTATATAGTTAATGTCATAGACATAACTAACTACCAACATGTAAGTTGATTGATTTGTAGTTAGTCTTACAGCAGTCTTATTTAAAGTTAGATTAATGCCACTTTATTGTTGATAATTAGGGCGGCACGGTGGCTAAGTGGGTAGCACTGTCGCCTCACAGCAAGAAGGTCCCAGGTTTGATCCCCAGGTGGTGCGGTTCAGGTCCTTTCTGTGTGGAGTTTGCATGTTCTCCCTGTGCCAGCGTGGGTTTACTCTGGGTGCTCCGGTTTCCTCCCAAAGTCGTGCAAGTGAGGTGAGTAACTACCGTTCCTGTCATGAATGTAACCAAAGTGTAAAACATGACATTAAAATCCTAATAAAACAAACAAAAATATTGTTGATAATGTGAACAACCATGTTGATATGTTATCCTAACCTGAACCTTATAGTGTAAAGTTTTTAGGTACTCTGGTTTTCCCCAACCAAAAATCATGCAGAAGGTGGACTGTAAACTACCCCAGGTGTGAGGAAGTAAATGTGTGGGTGTTTGTTGAAGTGGCACCTCTATGCCCAGTGTTTCCGATAGGCACCAGACCTAACCTAACCTGACCAGGATTCCAAAGTCATTAAAAATAAGTAAATAAATAAATAAATGAATATTTTAACTATTTAAATGCCTAATTGTTATACACGTCCTCTTATTGTACTGAATGTTCATATTAATTATATAAGACATACTAACAACGATGGCAGTTTTGAGCAGCAAATCCACTTTCTGCATGCTCTTGAGACAAGTGTAATTTAATCTCTTTTAAAATTAGATTAATGCAACATTATTTTTGATGGTGAGCAACGATGTTGATATATTATTCTAACCTAAACCTTATACAGCCATGTTAAACGTCCTGGGTAACACTGTGCTACTGAGCAAACCTTACTAAAATGATTGAAAATAAAATAATACCTCATTGGATTGTCTATCTACAACTGTATTCAATATTTGTTAAATAAAGGGAATAATGTTCTATTTAAAAGCAACTGTTTAAGCCTAAATTTAAGACTTTTAGTACTGCAGATCCACTCTGTTTGATCCACTCTGTTAGTTTCCTTGAAGACATCTTGATCAAGGAATCTGAAATCAAACCTCACCTCCATTCACAGTCCATGGGGAGTTCTTCCCATGTCTGTGTGGGTTTCCTTTGGGTTCTTCGGTTTCCACCCACCTCCCATGGAGTTTCCATAGCTCAGACTGCTTGTATTAAACGTTATAATATCTGAAATAGGACAACAGGGAGCTGATCTGCCTGCACTGATTCACACCCACAAACCCCTTAGTGCATAAGCTCCTTACATAAAGAATAAAACACAAAGCAATCTCTCTCCACCACAATCTGCTTTCTCTTTCCACCTGCCTGATTAGCCTTATTTTGCTTCCTTCATCTCCATGTACTACATACACTGAATTTTAAGAAATGGGAAATCAAGAAGAGCACAAATTAAGAAAAAGAAGCTGAATTTTAACACATCGACATACCCGCCCACCAACCTGCAAAAAAACAACAATAAATCCAACCAGAAAGCTTTAGTACTGGGAGAGCTGGCCAGAGATTTGCGTTTTCCTGGTTTTAACAGACCCTAGTCAGCTCGTAAAGATCTTATTAACTGACATGTTAAATCAAGTGTGTCAAATGCAATACTGTGACCCTCAAGGATTAAAGTCTGACCTCTGATTAACCATATGTACATTTGTAAAAAGGTATATTGTTTGGCTGGGTGTCGTACAGCACCAGGGATTGTTCCTTGTCTCCTGTCTTTGTGCGTATGGCTTTTCTTCGTCCATTTGTTCTCTAGTTTTCGTTCAGAAAAGTGAAGGAGTGAATGTGTGTGATTGAGTTGCATTGCTGTTCCTGCTGGAGCTGCTTTTCATCCCCTGTTTCTGGGTGGTGCTGGACCTACTGTGACACTTACCAGGATAAAGCAGGAAATTAAATGAATTAACGTTTATCAAGATCAAGCTTAACTGCTGCAACAGATCATGTTTTCCCTCACTACCATAGATAGATAGATGATGGATGGATGGATGGATGGATGGATGGATGGATGGATGGATGGATGGATAGATAGATAGATAGATAGATAGATAGATAGATAGATAGATAGATAGATAGATAGATAGATAGATAGATAGATAGATAGATAGATAGACAGACAGACAGACAGACAGACAGACAGATACTTTAATGATCCTGAAGGAAATTAAAGTCCCAGTAGAATTATACATCAAAAACACACTATAACAATTCAACAATATAAATCTAAAAAAAAGAAACAGCACAAACATAACAACCAAGATTGAAACCTGTGTTGTACATACAACGATCAGCCATAACATTAAACCCACCTTGTTTCTACACTCACTGTCCATTTATCAGCTCCACTTACCATATAGAAGCACTTTGTAGTTCTACAATTACTGACTGTTTTACAACAATTACAACTACAATTACTAGTCCATCTGTTTCTCTGCATGCTTTGTTAGCCCCCTTTCACCCTGTTCTTCAGTGGTCGGGACCCCCACAGGACCACCACAGAGCAGGTATTATTTAGGTGGTGGATCATTCTCGGCACTGCAGTGACACTGACATGGTGGTGGTGTGTTAGTGTGTGTTGTGCTGGTATGAGTGGATCAGACACAGCAGCACTGATGGAGTTTTTAAACACCTCACTGTCACTGCTGGACTGAGAATAGTCCACCAACCAAAAATATCCAGCCAACAGCGCCCCGTGGGCAGCTTCCCGTGACCACTGATGAAGGTCTAGAACAGGGGTGTCAAACTCACGGCCCGCGGGGCGCTGTTGGCTGGATATTTTTGGTTGGTGGACTATTCTCAGTCCAGCAGTGACAGTGAGGTGTTTAAAAACTCCATCAGTGCTGCTGTGTCTGATCCACTCATACCAGCACAACACACATTTGATCCGGCCCGCGAGAGCTTTAACGACTGTACGATTGTTGTGATGGTTCGAGTCGTTACAGAGACGCGCTTATAATTTAATGCGCTCCTGCGCCTTTAAGAGACAACGTGACATCGTAGTCATGGCAACTAACTTTAACCTTCGCTAAGAAGCCATGTGACTTTTACGGCAAAAGAACGCGGGGTAGCGTGGTCAGTAATGTAAACAATAATAAATAAATACAGATAATTATATTGCAATATAATACCCAAGCATCGTCTGTAAGTAGTGGCGTTTATATTCTCAGTTAGTAAATGTGTATATCACAGCGTTTTAGTTACAAATTTACCGTAATTAAATACTATTGTTACTGTTACTATAGCAATTAGTATCTTTACACACAATATTAACTCGTTATTTTACGTTTGGTTAAATCTCATATTGTACCAGATGTAACACTGAACTACAGCTGTGTGCTTTTACTGTATTAAGTTCTTTATTGTTTTTATTGTTTGTATTTTTATGCATTTTGATGCACACAGTGTATCACACAGCAAATAAACCGACTGTATTCTGAAGAGAGCTGTCTGTCTGTCTGTCTGTCTGTCTAGCTGAGAAAGGGGATAAACTATTAGTGAGGGCAGAATGATTGTCTTAAAAATACTCTGTAAAATCCTAAATAAACTGCATCTTTCAAAATGCAGGCTGATTTTGTGACCTGCAAAGTGACACAGCCCACCAGTAGATGATGTTACACATATTTACACATGATCCTAAAATGTACAAGAAGATAATTAAGAAAATTAAGCATAAGGAGGAAATTTATTGAAAGTGAAAACAAGTTTGTGCTTCAGGAAGAGAAACCGGTGCGTCTCTTGTGTTATGAGGCTGTGTCTGTGGTAAAGTACAACAATATGAATGCAGAATTCAGCCTCCAAGAAAAACAGCAATGTGACTGCAATCACAGCAGGATACGTTACAATCGGCCCTTTGAGGGCCACCATAATGCTGATGTGGCCCTCGGTGAAAATGAGTTTGACACCCCTGGTCTAGAAGATGACCGACTCAAACAGCAGCAATAGATGAGTGATCGTCTCTGACTTTACAACTACAAGGTGGACCAACTAGGTAGGAGTGTCTAATAGAGTGGACAGTGAGTGGACACGGTATTTAAAAACTGTCTGATCCACTCATACCAGCACAACGCACACTAACACACCACCACCATGTCAGTGTCACTGCAGTGCTGAGAATGATCCACCACCTAAATTATACCTGCTCTGTGGTGGTCCCGTGGGGGTCCTGACCATTGAAGAACAGGGTGAAGTAATTGTACAGTCAGTAATTGTAGAACTACAAAGTGCTTCTATATGGTAAGTGGAGCTGATAAAATGACAGTGAGTGTAGAAACAAGGAGGTGGTTTTAATGTTATGGCTGATCGGATCGGTGTAGATTAAATGTTAAATAAAAAAGTGATAAGTGTCGAGTACTGAACATTGAATTGGGCCAATATAGCCATATCTATATACGTTTAGCAAGCTAGTCTGCCGTGTTTACACTTGTGAGCAGTAAACATTGCGGTGGAACGAAGGGCTTTTGGGAGCAAGTCAGGAGGAAAGTAAACACGCCAGCCTGATGCTGTTTTAGGTCTTGTTTTAAATTGTTTCAGCAGTTGTGTTTACTTTATTCCTTAGTTATTTGCTACTGGTTTAAACACTAAGAACAGGTAAACATTGACTAGAACATATAAAACCTGGTAGCTTAATACTCATGACGTAGTTTACATGACGTGACTGTGGAAGCCTCATCAGTGACGATTTGACTCGACCTCTGTGACGTAGCCAAAATAAAGAGCGAATTAAATCACATCATTTGTCCGGTAGGCTGCACTGTAACCTTTTGACTCATTTAAATCGTGTTTTAAAGCGAAAGCTTGTGTAAAATTTGCCAGTTTAAAGATCCGCTGTAATACACGTGTATCATCCGCACTTCTGTACCGCTGCCAACTCCAGTATTGTGATTTTCGACCGCATCACTACCCTGTGATGGGTAAACACTGTATTCTTCCACAGACATAGGGTAGTGCCCATGTTATGCTCTCGTTTCCTTTCTTTCATTTAAATTTAAGGATTCAATTTAGGAGGATTTTAGGTCTAGCCTCGCCCCCAGTCACTCTCTGTGAACAATAGTAGCATGTTCTCTTTCTGTCTGCGAAGGTTTGTTACAGGAACTATGGATTACACATGTCTCAAGAGCATGCAGAAAGTGGATTGGCTGCTCAAAACTGCCATCGTCTGTTTATTAGGATTTTAACATCATGTTTTACACTTTTGGATACATTCATGACAGGAACGGTAGTTACTCATTACACAAGATTCATCAGTTCACAAGTTTATTGAACACAGTCATGGACAATTTAGTATCTCCAGTTGACCTCACTCGTATGTCTTTGGACTGTGGGAGCAAACCCACGCAGACACTGGGAGAACATGCAAACTCCATACAGAAAGGACCCAGACTGCCCCACCCTGGGATCGAACCCAGGACCGAACCCAGGACCTTCTTGCTGTGAGGCGACAGTGCTACCCACTTAGCCACCGTGCCGCCCAACTTCCATCATTGTTAATATGTCTGATATAATCAATATAAACATACAGCACAATAAGAGGACAGGTATAACAATTAGACATTTACATGTACCTAGAATAAGTTTTTTATTCATTAGTATTCTATGGTAATGTTTTACCTTTAAATCAGTAGCAAATAACTTAAGAACAAAGTAAACACAACTGTTGAAACAATTTGAAACAAGACCTAAAACAGCATCAGGCTGGCGTGTTTACTTTCCTCCTGAAAAGCCCTTCATTCCACCACAATGTTTACTGCTCACAAGTGTAAACATGGCAGACTAGCTTGCGAAACGGTTAACATTTTGATACTGTTGATGTATATATAGATATGGCTATATTGGCCCAATTCAATGTGCAGTAGTCGACACTCCATTACTTTTTGGTTCCATTAATGACAGTACATGTTATATGATTGATCAGTTCAAGGTCATTGCCAAACACTGTCACAGGCTCACACGCGGACACGGGGAGAACATGCAAACTCCACACAGAAAGGACCCGGACATACACCTGGGATTTAAACCCAGGACCTGCTCGCTGTGAGGTAACAGTGCTACCCACTGAGCTACTTTGACACCCGAACTTGACGTTGTTGAAATAATAATTTATTTATTCATTAATTTTTAATAACCTTGGAATCCTGGTCAGGTCAGGTTAGGTCTGGTGCTTATTGGAAACACTGGGCATAAAGGTGCCACTTCAACAAACACCCAAACATTTACTTCATCACACCTAGGGCAGTTTGGAGGAGACAGTCCATCTTCTACATGATTTTTGATTGGGGAAAACCAGAGTACCTAAAAACTTTACACTGTCCGTGGGAGAACATACCAAACATCTCACAGACATTGACTGACTGTAAGGAATAAAACAAAGTCACCAGGGGCCACACTGCACTCTCAGCTGCACCACTGTGCAAACAGTGCCTGTTTTTGTTTTCTTTTTTTGCACCACAGAACCCACTTTCTCATTTCCTATATAAATATATGTTTATATAAATACATTTAAATATTCCTAGCTATTTTGTTATGGCACTGCAGTCAATCGGTGTCTGTGAGGGTTTTACAGGTTCTCCCCTGTCCAAGTTCCCTTGCAACACCAGGGTCCTTTGGACCTGGCTTAAAAACTCCAAATGACAGGGTTTAAGCATTGACCAGTATGAAGCGGAAAGTGAAAACCACTGAATGAACAACTTTCCTTTTAAAACAGATAACATCTTTACATTTTGCATACTTTATACATTCATGTACCTAGCATTAAGGGTGGCTCAGTGGGTAGCACTGTCGCCTCACAGCAAGCAGGTCCTGGGTTTGATCCCCAGGTGGGGCGGTCTAGATCCTTTTTCTGTGGAGTTTGCATGTTCTCCCCGTGTCTGTGTGGGTTTCATTTATTTATTCATTTTTAATAACGTTGGAATCCTGGTCGGGTTTCAATAAGAGGTACAAAATTGTCCATGAGTGTGTTCGAGATGAAACTTGTGAAATAATAAATCTTGTGTAATGAGTAACTACCGTCCCTGTCATGAATGTAACCAAAGTGTGTAAAACCGTGTCTGAGTAGGACAGTTGTAGCCTAGTGGTTAAGATACTGGTCCAGTAATTGGAAGGTTGCCGGTTCAAGCCCCTCCACTGCCAGGTTGCCACTGTTGGGCCCTTGAGCAAGGCCCTTAACCCTCAATTGCTTAGACTGCATACTGTCACAACTGTAAGTTGCTTTGGATAAAAGCATCTGCTTAATGCTGAAAATGTAAAACATGACGTTAAAATCCTAATAAATAAATAAACCTGTAGTGTATTTAGGCAAATGCGATAGAAATAGATGAAAAAGGTGACCCAATTTACCTGAATTCTTTTAAAATGATTTTAAAAAAAGCTGCGACTTTATTTTAATAACACAAAACAAGAACTAATTGATTATTGTCATGTTTATAATCTGTCGGCGGATGAATACAATATGCTCAGGCATGATCTCTCAAGTCCTTCCTATTTCACCTTAACCCTCGCCTACAGTCTCTGCGTTTCTGCTGGAGTCCCGCCCTCGTGACGTGATTGGCTGAAGCCGGTCTAATGTGGCCTCCTATTGGCCGGCTAGGTGTCAATCATAACGCAGTGGCAGTCATGGTAGATAGGACACCTTGTACAGTGTATTATTTGGCTGAGCAGGCTAGCTAAACTAATATCCCGACACCAAAACCCAAGCGGAGCGGGGTTCAGGGATTCACTCTGGCTTTGCTTTGGTTTCACTCGTTTGCTGAACGTTTTTATTTGTATTTGCGTCCCTGCGGGTGTCTCCGGGGTTTAGGAAATCTCTTCGCTACCTTACAGATGTGGATACAGTAGCTACTCTAGGTAAGTGACTTTCTAGCCTGTCAGAGGAGCTAGCGAAGGAATCGATTAGCTTAGCTTCCTTCGCTGGCTGTGTTTACATTTTGAGGAGAATATTCACCCGCGGCTGACTGGTTAATATTTAACGTGATTTAAGGGTTCGTGAAAAGTCAACCCGTGTCTTCGAAATGCTCGGAATTCCAGTTCTGTCGTGATGAAAATGAGTCCAAAATGGAGGACTAGCCGTAGCTAATGTAACTCGCTCTCCAGCTTGTGTCGGCATCGCATATCGCCCGCTGTCAAGGAGAGCCGACCAGACACACGAGTCCTGTTCAGATCCCTTAAACACACCGAGCCCTGAAATAAGACGTGTTGTGTTTAGGTTTCAGGTTGATCAGATCGGACTGAGTCGTGTTGTCTTTTCGTGTGCGCAACAGTGGCGACCGTCCAATTCGGCTCAACCTGTCAACGGTAAATCCAGCCACCTATAGTGCATATATTTATAATACATGCTGACCTTACATGAGGTTTATGTTTACAGAATTACATTTAGTAGTGAGCAGTTAGGGTGGCTGTAGCCTAGTGGTTAAGGTACTGGATTAGTAATCAGAAGGTTGGCGGTTCAAGCCCCATTACTGCCAGGTTGCTGCTGTTGGACCCTTGAGCAAGGCCCTTAACCCTCAATTTGCATTTAGCGGACGCTTTTATCCAAAGCGACTTACACAATGAGCCGAACACGATGAGCAATTGAGGGTTAAGGGCCTTGCTCAGGGACCCAATAGTGGCAACTGTTGTAGTGGTGGTGGCTGGGCTTGAGTACCTTAACCACTAGGCTACAGCCGCCCTAACTGCTCACTACTAAATGTAATTCTGTAAACATAAACCTCGTGTGGGGTCAGAATGTATTATAAATATATGCACTATAGGTGGCTGGATTAACCGTTGACAGGTTGAGCCGAATTGGACGACCTGAAACCTAAAAAGTGCACACAATGCTTCTTATTTCAGGGCTCGGTGTGTTTAAGGGATCCACCGAGCTATCGCTGCCCTATCACTCAATTGCTTAGATTGTATACTGTCAACTGTGATTGCCGTAAATGTAAATGACATTTATTTGCTCTGAGACCATCGCTACAAATTGTTTATTGTTTATTTATTTATTAGGGTTTTACCGTCATGTTTTACACAGCTCGCAAGTTTAATACCAAACACATGTCATGTCATGTCATGGACAATTTTGTATTTCCTATTCATTTTGTATCGCTCGCACGTCTTTGGACTGTGGGAGGAAACCGGAGCTCCCGCAGGAAACCCGCACGGACACGCGGAGAACATGCAAACTTTACACCGATCGAACCCAGGACCTTCTTGCCGTGAGGCGACAGTGCTACCCACTGAGACATCCTGCCATCCTAATTGATTATTGAGAGAAAATATACTCACATGCATCAAGGTAGAAGCATCAGAGGTGTTAAAACTGGAACCGGATTGCTTTTTAAACAACAGTCCACGCAGTCCTGATACCGATTGTTTGTGTTTTGTCCTGTGTACTCATACCAACCTGGGTGCACCTTATCCGTCTATCTAGGGTGGCTCAGTGGGTAGCGCTAAAGGTCCTGGGTTCGATCCCCAGGTGGGGCGGTCCGGGTCCTTTCTGTGTGGAGTTTGCATGTTCTCCCCATGTCTGCGTGGGTTTCCTCTCCTCCGGGAGCTCCGGTTTCCTCCCACAGTCCAAAGACATGCAAATGAGTAACTACGGTTTCTGTCTTGAATGTAACTAAAGTGTAAAACATGACGTTAAAATCCTAATAGATAAATAAACAAACAAACCTACGCAGTCCTGTGTCAGTAAGACACTTAATGTTACGCAATACCGTTTATGTTTTGTCCTGTTCACTCAGACTAACCTGGATGCACCTTATCCGTCTACCTAATCTAGACCTGTTCTTATACTGTACATACTGTCTAATAGTTTCTCTTAATGACCTGGGGGAAATGCTGAGTGTTCAGCATGAGTGCACTCTGTCTCCATAATTACCACCTATTCAGATCTGCATTAGTACAAATATTTATAATACTGTACATTTTGACCTCATACAGGTTTTTAGTTTTGATAATTACATTTAGTAGTGATCAATTGCACGTGTGTGCTCTGATAGCATTGCTACAAATTGTAATCAAGACAAATCATACACACATGCATCCAGGTACTAGCAGCGAAGGTGTTAAAACTGAAAGATTTAATTTATAGTAAGTTTTTTTTAAATCAGCAGTCCACTCTGAAACTGACAATCCCACGCAGTCCCGTGTCAGTAAGACACTTAATGTTACGCAATACAGATTGTTTGTGTTTTGTCGTGTTCACTCAGACCAACCTGGGTGCACCTTATCCGTCTATCTGATCTAGACCTGTTTTTATACCTACTGTCTAATAGTCTCTATTAACGACCTAAGGGGAAATGCTGAGTGTTCAGCATGAGTGCACTCTGTCTCCATAATTGCGTTTGTTATTACTGCCCCCTCCCACCTCCCTCTGAAATGAATGCCTTGTCTGAGGCGGTAATACTGAAACAACTTGAACCCACATGCGTTTTTGTTGTGGTTTGTAAAGATGCCTTCTTCGTCATGAATGGCTTCAATTTTCAACGCCGGCCACCAAAACCCAAATCTATGTCAGGTGTTCGTGCAGTCTGTTGATGCAAGGCGTGATTCGCAGCGTGGCGGCGCGTGGCAGAAGCTGAGATGCTGAACACAGCTTATAGATCAGGCCATGTTCAGTGTCCTTGGCTGCATGCAGGCTGGCCTTTGATGGTAGGGCTGGGCGATATGGATCAAATAATAATATCTCGATATTTTTAGCTGAACGGCGATATACGATATATATCTCGATATTTTTTATTTATTATTGGACTTTATACATTATTTTACATCACCGTCGCCACAACATTAACATTTACATTAATATATATATATATTTCCCCTTTTTCTTCCCCTTTTAGCGCATTCAATTGTTCAATTTGCGTCGTGCTTCCTCTCTGTCTATGCCGAACGCCGCCCTGACCGAGGAGATCGAAGCTAACCCGTATCCCCTCCGAAACATGAGCAGCAGCCAGATGCATTTTTGCCACCCACACATTTATGAGTTTGGCGCCACCTAGCGTCGCATGCGGAGAGACACACCCTAAGGGCGCTCTTCCTCATCTCCTGTGCAGGCGCCTCTAATCAGCCGGCAGAGGTCGTAATCGCATTCTGACAGAGAGAGACCCACATCCACTTAGCCAGTCAGCTTCGATACGAGGTACTCAGAATCCAGCCCTGGTTGCAGCGTGTCTTTTTTACCGCTGCGCCACCTGAGCGGCATTAATATATTTTTTTACGGTATAGAACTTAATTCTGTAATACAGGCAGAACTAATCGTACACGTCACTGTGTCACTATTACAACATTTAATGCATTTTAATCCGCCTTCTGCTTCATGCACTTTATTATTATTTAACAGCTTTATTTGTCGTTTAATTGCTGTTTGCTCCGTGTTTACTGCAGAGTTAGTTCGTGCAATTTTGTTAATTTTTGGATGTTTATTGGCTGAGAACAAGAAATACTATAATACGAGATAAATAAATAAATGATGTGTCGGGTGATCATCCAGTATAAACTAACACGACCACGTACAACATCCAGTACAGAAATCACTCCCCATAATGTTAGTTTTTTACAGATAGAGCAGTACCGTTTTTCAATATTGGGTTTTGAAATGAAGATGCCCATTTTTCTTGTTTTTCAAACGCAACATACTCTATATCGATATAAACCATATTGTCTTATCTTATATCCCGTATGAAAATATATCAATATTTCTTTAAATCTCGATATATCGCCCAGCCTATTTGATGGTGTGCACTCGTGTTGGGTTGTATCTGACCACTTCAGTGTGCCTGTTTAATGGATAGACAAATAAACATGCGATTACATGTCTAAGCATCGGTCGGTACCCGCATCCTCTCTGTTACTTGTGCTGATTCTTTGCGAGCTTGTTTTGTATAACTTCAGAGGTGTGATTGCAGCATGTGAATCATCACCACACATTTCGAGCATCAGGCGAGGCTCACACAGCTAAAGTCATCCAAATCTGCTTTTTTCACCACATATATGACACATATGTGTCATTCCGACCATGTGAACGGCGACAATGGTATAGAATCTGGAACACTAATTTCAATCTGGGCCACTTTTATGTGTGGTACTGAAATCCATTCAGGAGCAATGTGACCTTGGTCTGAACAGCTTGATTGGAATTCATGTGGCTTTTTTTATGTCGACCCCGTGTTCTCACTGCCTGTGTGAGCTCTGGGAGCTCTGGTTTCCTCCCACAGTACAAAGACAACTGGAGATATAAAATTGCCCCTGATGGTGTTTGACACTGAACTTGAACGAATGAATCGTGTGTAACCTGTAACTACCTGTTCTAACATGACTACACTACACAGAATAGAACACACAGGTCTGGTGCACTTGCTACATAGAATGCAAGCGTCTAACGAGGTCAAGTCAAGTCAAATTTATTTGTATAGCGCTTTTTACACTGGACATAGTCTCAAAGCAACTTTACAGGATCCAGGACCAACAGACCTAAAACCCCTGTTGAGCGAGCAGGAAAAACTCCCTTAGAATTACAGGAAGAAACCTTGAGAGGAACCAGACTCAGCAGGGATCATGACAAGGGTCATGTAATGTTACTTTCTTACATTTGACATTCACCTGTAATGTAATCTGGCAGTGGTGTGGCTAGAACCAGCAACTTTTTGATTACTAGAAAAACCCATTAGTACCGTAACCACTGAGCCACCACTTACCCAAATGCACTTATTTAGCTCTTATACTCTCATTATTAAGTAAATAAACGGTATTACACAGTGAAGTTTGTTCCAAAAGCTGAAGAAGTATGCATAGTCTCAGCCGGATGGTCTGAGCATGCAGGTCAGTTCAGAAGCACATCCTTTAGTTTACTCACAGACACGTAAACACAAATACTCAAGTGTTATCAGGTCTATTGAACCATTCAATCTGGGTTCAAATTTTAGTGCTGCTATCGGCTGGTCGGGCATCTACATAGGCATGATTGTCTTTGGGTTAGATTGGTGCCCTGTCCAGGGTATTTTCTGCCTCGCGTCCAGCGTTTCACAGTGGAAATCGACCTGCTGTAACCTTTTAGTTTACTCGTAGACACGTGCATAAAATGACAAAACCGTTGAGAAACATTTGGACGTGACTTGGATGGTGGGTGATATCGCCCAGGATCATCACAGGAACTGTACAGGTTACGATATAGCGCTGGTTGGCTGTTTGAGGTGGAATATATTGGATGTTGTTTATGATCTTGTTTGTTTGGAAGCCTGTTTATGTGTTAAATCTTACTTTCCTGTGTCATGCTTTGCCAAGTCGGACTCAAAGGCACGTCGACATAAACAAGCACTAATAATCTGTTCCAGTTAATAGGCCAGTAAAATTTGTGTATTTAAATAAAACCAGTTAACAGAACAGTGCTAATGGTCTGTAGACAGAGCGGTATAATGAGCAGTGTAATACCGGAGTGGTAGTTGCTTATAAGCTCAGTAGTAGACTAGTAATCACTAGGTTTGCGGTTCAAGTCTTTCCAACTTGCCACTGTTGGGCTCCTGAGCAAGGCCCTTAACTCTTAATCGCTTGAATTGTATTTAGTCATAATTTGAAAGTCGTTTTGGATAAAAGCGTCTGCTAAGTGCTGCACATATAAATAATAGAGACAAATCTCCATCAGTAGACACATTTCATCTACCAGAAAGTATCAGTTGGTCAGCCCTAGCTACATTTACATGTTCGGTACAAGGCTCGCAAGAAAACCCGAACCTGATCTCGCTGTGGTGAAATCGTTCCACTGGATGGTCAAATGTAACTAAAGATCCGCCAAAACAGCTTTGCCATGAATGATTTGCTACTGAAATAAAGTCCGGGTCCTTTCTGTGCGCAGTTTGCATGTTCTCCACATGTCTGCGTCGGGTTCTTCCCACAGTCCAAAAACATGCAGTCAGGTTAATTGGAGACACTGAATTACCCTATAGGCGAATGTGTGTGTGTGTGTGCCCTGCGATGGACTGGCGCCCCGTATAGGGTGTCACTGTGTGCCTTGCGCCCATTGAAAATGCTGCGATAGGCTTCCAGCACAAACCCCTGTGACCCTAACTGGATAAGCGGTTAAGAAAGTGAGTGAGTGAAGTAAGCTTGACGTCGCCATGGGCTTAGAGACTGCTGTCCACAAAAAAGCTATTAAAACATAGAAGATTACAAGGAAGTTTGTGTTCTCTGTATTTCGCCACAGAGATAAAAACATTTTTGTATATTCCTGGTATGTAAATTTTAGACTTCACTGTGTACCTGTTTTACATCTTCACATGTTCACACAGATGAAGTGTGTCAGGTAACATCGGACACATTCAGAATCGTGAGGTTTCACTTGGGCTAAATGTGATCTGATTTAGATCCAGTCAGTATTTGAAGGTAAAAGTGGGAATACAGATAATAATAATAATAATAATACATTTTATTTATATAGCGCTTTTCAAGATACTCAAAGACGCTTTACATAAGACAAATAATCAAAACAAATACGTACATACACCATACAAATCATAGTACAAAATCAAAATAGTACATCAACATCAAGAATAATTAAGATAAAAACAAAGAGAGCAGCATAAGACAGTTCATTAAAAATTAGCTAAATTATGAGAGAGAACAACAAATATAGAACAATTTCTTAAAATTAGACAGAAACAGGACAGATTCACATGCAATCAGGAAACTGAAAACTTTACAAGTTTTAGGATCTAGGACTTCACATTTCTGTCGTGATCTAAGTATAAAAACTATTAAAAAGAATAGCAAAAATAAAAGCATTTATTTCGTGTTGTTACAAGTTAAATGCCACTCTGAATAGATGAGTTTTGAGAAGTGACTTGAATTTGGACAGGTCAGGACAATTGATCATTTATTAACTCATTATTTTAAATAATTCTTTTTCTTTTAATCTTTACCACTGAGAACTCGAAAACAAGCTGAAACGTGGACTCACCCGACCACAGCACAGTTCTGTTTGTTTACCTATGATAAGCTTGGGCTTCGAAAACTCATTTGCATTTTTGTCTAGAATTGACATTAGAGTTCCAGATTGCATTTCCTGATTCAGTGGTCGACTGTGTTAGGTGTCAGTGGTAACAATCCATGTAACAATCACAATGGCATGATGGTTTCAAATGCAATGCCATCTGAGGGCTCAGAGTTCACACACATTCAGCAGTTGTGGCTTTGCCGTACACTGAATGAAATGTCTCTGTATACTTTATTATTTATTATTATCTGTAATGCGTTGAGAAATGTTTTTTTTTAACTGATTGGCACAAAGTGGTGAACCATGACCATGATGCTTGGACGAACCGTCGGTGAATCCTCCTTTTTACCCAGTCATGATACTTTAAAGCATTTTAAATATTCTATAAATGTTTTATTATTAGGGATGCATCAATACCATTTTTTCCCAACCGAGTACAGGTACGAGTGCATGTATTTTTGTACTTGCCGATACCTATTTAGAATACCGTTTTTTTTTTTTAAACAAAAACACACGTGAGAAGTGACGAGGGGTTTAATGATACCACGTCCAAAAATGCACGTCAACAAGTAGCGAGCGATCAAAGTGTTTGTGCGCTGATGTGATGAAATCATGGAGGAAAAATAAATGAATCCGAGTGGATTTGGCAACACGAGCAGCATGGATCGTTCTGTAGTGAGTTGGAGGTTAATAAATATTTTTGCAATGTTGGTGTTTTGTAGAGAACGATCAGGTCAGAAATACTGTAAAACGTGTGTGTGTGTGTGCTGATGTATTCTGATATAAACTATATTATCCCCCCTGTCCCACCTGTTTACACTCCTCTCCTGCGTTTCCCCTCACACCGTATCCTGCCTTCTTTGGCTGTTCGACAAGTCACTCGTTCCCAGTCGCACATCTCAGATCAGATATCTGACGTGCAAGAAAACTCGATCCGGTCGCCGAGCGCCGGCAAAAGTCGTGTAGTGTGAACCAGGCATAACGCAGCAACGTGCACTAGGCTCACGGTATCGGATGGTTAGTATCGGAGCCTCGTTTGCGAGTACAAGTTAATGAGCGCGGTATCGGACAAATACCCGATACCAGTATCGGTACTCATGCTCTAATTATTATTATTATTATTATTATTGTGCCCCTGTCCCAACTTGTTGTAATTGCTGCAAGAATGAAATTCTAAATTTGTTTATATTTACAAAATAAAATTAGTTGGTCAGGCAAAACAATGAATTCCTGTTTTGCATTAAAATTTGCCTGGATCACAAACAGAAAGAAAAGAATGTTCCATTATCCTAGTAATGTTATGTCTTTGGACTATTGTTCACTCTTGACTCTTGATCTACTAGACATTTAATAAGTACTAAACCTCAGTATTTAGAGTGAAAAATAGTCCAGTTTTGTGAATCAAAAGCACAACTTGGTAGCTCATCACACTTATGATTTTTGCTCGGCGGCCGGTCGGCGCTAGATTTGGCGGCTCGGGAGCAACTCGGCGCTCGCTCGGCGATCGAAACTCGACTCTCGATCGCTATGTGTGAACTACTCAACAACTCGATCCGAGCGGCTCAGAGAGATTTGTAGCTCGTCAAATATCTGGATCTGAGTCGCACAACTGGCAATGAGTGCTGTGTCGACCAGCCAATGAGAACGCAGGATACGGTGTGAGGGGAAACGCAGGGGAGGAGTGTGAAAAGGTGGTACAGGGGCTTAATATAGTTTATATCAGAATACATCGGCACACACACAAGTTTTACAGTATTTCTGACCTGATCGTTCTCTACAAAACACCCACGCTGCATTGCAAAAAATATTTATTAACAATCCAAGCTGGTCACGGAGCCAAATCCACTCAGATTCATTTATTTTTTTCTACTTGATTTTACGCTGCACATCAGCGCACAAACTTTGATCGCTCGCTACTGGTATCATTAAACCCCTGTAAGTTGGTGAAGATTCACTGCTGCGTGCCGTAACCGCTGAACAAAGCCTGAGCATCGGTACTGCTTGTGATGTTTAATTGAGACCGCTGTTTTTTAGCAAGCGCAAAATCTTCTTCATCATCTCCCTGAGCTTTTAATTGAGCCATTATGAGCCGATCCAAAGGTTAACTATCAATTAAAAGAATAGGCTGAGGGTTGGGGGGGGGGGGGCAGAGCTAAGTACACTGCAGTGTGGAAGAGAAGGATGGCACTCTGATTATCTGTTTTTTAATATGTATTACAGTTGGAGAGGTTGAGTTTAGTAGTAGTAATGGAAGTGTATGACCTGCATGGAGAGATCTGGAAATAGTTTAACATGCTTGTCTACATTGTATTTGTTTTTTTTTCATATTTAATTTCATTTTATTAACTGCTTTATCCTGATCAGGGTTGTGTTCCATTGGCAAACACTGTAGACAGGGTGCCAATCCATCGCAGGGCTTCATGCCCCAATTCGTGTCTGTGTACAGACATGATCGGCGGTGTCTGAGGGAGAGCGGTCCGAAAGGATTCCTCATTACTGCTGGAATTACAGCGTCTGCTGGCTGTTTGATGGCGTCTGCACAGAGGCGGGAGATAATGC